>NW_027133740.1:8550000-8560000 GCF_026122565.2 Emydura macquarii macquarii | reverse complement strand
TCTCTCTCTTTTTTCTATGGGAATAAGTGAAAACAAGGCCAAACTCTGCCCCTGGCTTCTATTAACGTCTGTGGGAGCCATGCATATGTGAATCTGAGGACAAAATCTGATCCACATTTTGTACATCTCTAGTCCTGCAAATTATCAGCTATTCTTTGGAATTAAACTCCTGCCACATTGACATTCATTCGACTGATATTCAGAGTAAACCAAACCAAACAAACCCTTCAAATAACAACACCAGTGCTATCCTAGTTTCTTTCACCAAAAAAATTTCTTGTTTTATTTGTGAAACAAAATGCCAAAAAATAAACATAAGAATTTTTGGTAAACATGTTGTTTCAATGTGGTTTTAACACATTGGCATGTTCACTCACAGAGACCAGCTGTGAATGGTACACTTCAAATGTAGCTATTAGCACAAGAATTGTTCTACTTGAAGCAAATTATTTTTTCTATTTGAAAATGAACACATAATGTAAGCTCATAGGTCTGGTATCAAACAGTATTATACCAAAAAGCAAGATATGACACGTGTGACTAAAGTAATTGTTCTATTCACTCTTAAGGATAATATATGGATTTAATATGCAGGAAAAAATGTTAACTGAATATTTAAAATGTTGTTTGGGTTTTTTTTATTCCTACTGACTGAATTTAATTTTTTTTTGGTCCTGAGATTGCATGCTGCATTTCTCAAAAAATAAAATAAAATCTTAATAACCAACGATTGACCCAGTCCCCACATTAACATCTATGGGAGTTTTTCCATTGAGTTCAATGGGAGTTGAATTAAACTTCAATGACTAGGCCCTGTGAATTCAAACCCATTTCCTCTACAAAGCCTTCAGAAATTAATCCACGAATGAATGCAATTTTATTTTAAGAAGAAAACCAACAAGTCTTCACTGTTTTGATCTGGAATCTTCAATTCTGCAGTCTCCCATTGTATGATGTGTATGAATTGTGCTATCATTCTATTTAGAATGTGATCCCACTGAGTCAAAAACTATGTCTTCGTGTAGGTTTGGGCAGCATCAAGCACATTTTGCTACTCAAAAACTTAGCAAACAATATTTCATCAAATTTACTTAGTAAACTATTCTCTCACAGAATTAAGTAATTATTTAAACAGTTCAACAAATGGAAATCTGTCATGTGCGCAATAGCCCTTCTCTTATAGGTGTGTTTGCACTATCTTCAGCCTTGGCAATGACTCCAATCCACTCCCATTCCTGATATTTGTGTCTTCACATCATGCCACACAACAGCATGTAAAAGCTGAAAGCTTGATTTTGAACAAGGCAGAAACCTAGAGCTGTGTGCCAAAAATGTGCCTGCAACGTTTTATGCAGTTCTAGTATCTGTACCGAACATGTCATTTGGTTTTGCTTATATTCAATATGCATATTCATATGTCCATTTGGACAGCTGTGGGATTAGCCACGCAGTTGCTCATGGATTTATGCAGGTAGGCCTGCCCTCCTGCCTTTTTGAAAGCCAGGCCCACAAAGTCATCGCATCAGCGTGCCGGAAATAAAAGTGAAACTTCTTGTGTGACCTGAAGTAACTCATTTGAACTCTTTGTGCGGAGGTTTGTCGTCTGCAAAATGGGGATAATGGAACTTACAAAACTTTTTAAATTACTTTGAGATCCTCTAACAGGGCTGCAACCCAACAAAGCACTTAAGCACATGTGTAACTTTAAGCACAGGTGTAGTCCCACTGAAGTCATGCATGTGCATAAGTGATTTGTTGGATCACGGCCCATAAGGGTAAAGTATGATGCTATATTAGTATTGATGGGAGAATGAAACCACAGAGAATGAAGTAGAGATGCTTTTGGTCACATCTTTCATTACACCTACATACTAGAAATCTTTTTTAAATAGCTATAATCCTTCTTGTTGTCCAGATATGTTTCGGTTCGTTCATTTTGTCATCATAATTTGATGTTGTTTTCCTGCTGCAATCAAATCCTCGGGAAGCAATTGCCATTTTAGTGTTAAAAATAAAGTGTGCTAAAATGTAACTACTTTCTATGTTCAGTAGCAAATTTTTAAAATTAAATAATTTAGCTACAACAAATAACTTGTTTATATTCACATACTGCCTTTCATTCTAAAACTCTCAAATTCTCTCCCTCTGGCTACATGCTACATCAACACACAGACAGATAAACTGATATCTGTAGATATCTATAAAACACACACCACCAATGGAATGCACCCTCCTCTGGGGTGGTGGAGGGCAGCAGCCATCTTTAACGTAGCATGCTGCACAGCACCGTGGGCCAGGGATATTTTATCCAAGGACAACTTCTCCAAATTCTTACAAAAAGAGGTATATTTTTAAATCCTGTACACATGCACATGTAACATTGAGCACACAAGCTCATGCACATTTACGTTGCACATTTACACATGCATGCACTTTTAATAGTCTATCACTGCAAGCTTGCAAACTCTAAAACTTTCACATGTGAAGGTAGCACTACTGAAAGTGCATGAGCAGGTGTTTTCCTCTGCAGAGTGCAGATGCATGTATGTAGGTGTGCAACTTTGCGCGCACTCAGTAGGAAGCCTGATAGAAACCTTCTTGAAAATGAAATCCTTAATGTCCTTATAGAGCAGGAAGAACTTCCCATTATAAAATGAAATTCTAATTCGATTGTGAAATACATACACAAAACCACACTGCACGGTACATAGAATTCAACTGATCTGCCTTGGAAGGATGAAGCCTTGAGCGTACCATTCCAGGGTGACTTGAAAGAATAACATACTGGACTGAGCCTCAGGAAATGAGGGTTTGCTTCTCAGCTCCACTACAGCCTCTTTGTAGGACCCTGGGTAAGCAACTGATGGGACTGAGGCTCCTAAATCACTTAGGTGATTTGGAAAATGTTACTCAGTCTCTTGGGCCAAGATCCTCACAAGCTATTTAGGCTCCGGCTTCCAATGGAAATTAGGAACCTAAATACCTTTGAGTATCTGGACCTTAATGCCTCAGTTGCTCATCTGTAAAAGGGCAATAACAATATGTGTTTTCACCCACCGTTTGACTGTCTTTGTCTGCTTAGATGGTAAGCTCTTCAGGGCAAGAGCTGTATCATATTATGTATATATACACACTACGCAACGGGGTCCTGACTCACTTTGGGGCTGCTAGGTTCTACTGTAAAACAAACAAATAAAATAATAATAATAGGCTTTCCATATCTGAAACGAAGGTATTCCTAACATGTTTTCTGAACCTGATGCTAAACTATCCCCGCTGGCATACAAGTTACGCTTACTTTAAGGACTAGCTACCTGCAAAGTAATACAGGATACATTTATTTTAAATTCCACTAGTTTCTGTCTTGAACTTGTTAAAATAAACACCCATTTAAAAACCAGATGTTTGAAATGGCACTAAAACTTTTTGGGGGGAAAAGAACTGATTTCATCAGAGCTGTCAGCTCATATGCCAATGATTTTCAGCCCGGTGCCACTGGAAATAGCTGAGACATAATATTTTGAGAATCGTGGTGTATAATGGAAACACCAACACAACCTTAACTCTGGCTGTACTATCAGCACTTCTGTAATATCGTTGTACTTCTGTTTCAGCTTTAGTCAACAGGTAAACCCCTGCGGAAAGGAAAACGCAACATGTATGCAAAAAAATAACCTTGTGTATATGGATAAGTTATGTGCAGATATTGGTATTTTCAAATAGGTACCTCTCAAAAGAGCTGAACTGCACACCTTTGACCTTTAACTGGAGTGTTCAAACATTGCATGTAATGATGACTACCAATGAAAGTTCTACGCTGTGCTTGGCTGCACTTTCTATATGAGTGCCAGCAGTAAGATAAATGATAAACTGGTTCACTGGAGTACTAGTGGTTTGGGGGCTATTGATTTTTGGTCCATTCTCTTTAAAAGTGAGATCTAAAAAGTTGACAGAGGGTCATTAATTTCATCATATACTTGTCGTCTCATCCATAACCAATCCAGAGGCTGAGTGTGCTTGTCACTCTCTGTTTGCACTTTATTTGTTTAGGTTTTCTTGGTGAGTCTACAATTTTTTCCCTTTATTTCAGCTTTTTTTTAAAAATGAGCTCTGGCTGGAATCCTTCTGCAAATTATATACACACACATATATGACTGGTAGATTCAGTGGTTCCATTACCAGGTCTATGTTAGGCAAAGAAAAAGTAGTCACCTCTGTCAGGTGCTTTTCAGTAAAAAAGATGACTCCCATAAAATTCATCATTCTATTAATTAAACACTTGTATAGTGGCATCAGGGTCTTGAGTGAATGAATCATTAAAGAAGTTGTAGACATTTTTCCCTATGAAAATTCCACAGGTTCATGACAATTCTCATATTGTAGAGAAACAAATTTAAATGGGCATATAACCACAATAATTTGAGTCTCCTTTATTGTAGTTCTGAATGGCCCCTTAGTGATTTTTTCTAATGTACTAATTAGAGAAAACTCATACCAAAACTCACTAGGAACATATTTTTGTTGGCTCATTGCAGTTTTCAGTGCAGCAAAGAGATTTGGGGCATTCTCCTTAATTATTAATGGAGTAACAATCAAATAAAAGAATTTTAAGACCAGTGAAATATTCAGTTCATCTGGTAGATAAACATTAGTAGGAAAAAATAATTCACATATAAAGATCTTGTAGAGCAGGCAGTTGTTAAAATGTAAGTTGTTAAAAATATATTTCTCGGTAATGGTATCATCCATCTCCAAATACATAGTCCATACACACTGTCTCTCTTTTGGAGCCCAACACAAAAGTGTATAGAGAAAGTAAAAGAAGGTGTGATTAAGTACTATAGACGATGGCGAGAAAATCCGGTATTAATAATATCACAGTCTGCCAGTAAATCTCTATTTTATAGGTGAAGAAATGCATTTCTACTTTAAAGTGTGTTTTTATATACCCTTGAGTGCCCAACTAGCTAAACTACCAAGGGAGAGCTACATGATTTAGAAGTTAATCCTTCAAATGGCTAACAATTGAATGCCTCAGCTGTTTGTAGTTGCCTACTGCTGGCTAATTTCATTTTTGTTTCATGTGTTCAGTGGCAGGCTTTCATTGTTCAGAGCCTTGACACTGAGGTTGTAAGTGTAGTTAATTTAGTTAAAATGAGGCTGGGAACATTCACGCCGTGTTCAGCTTGTTATGACTAGGCCTGGTGTAAGTTGAGGAAAACACGCCTGGAGAACAAACTCGAATGAAAAACAGAAAGAGCAGGAAAGGGGGAGAGAGGGAGAATCTAAATTTGCAAAGCTAGTTGGCATGGAACAAGTTTTTTTTTTTTTAAATTAACAGAGAACACAGCAAAGTTTAAAGCCTAAATGTGCTATTTTGAGGTCCATAAAACTTGCATGTTGAAATATTAAATCTTTAACTTTTCCTGGCAGTGGATTTAGCTTTATGAACATGTTATTGACCCTGTCTTACCCCTTTCACACCTCCTTTCTTTTCTAGATCTCTGATGCTTTAGACAAAATAAACCACACTTAAAATGAATATTTGGGGGCTTTTACTTGCTCCCTCCCTTACTTTGTTCCTCTGGAAATTTACTGGGGGGGAGATACTTAAGGATTGTTTTCAGTGCTCAGAGTATAATTCCCCTCTAGCTTTCTCTCCTGAGTGAAACACACTGCTTCACCTAAGATGTTCTGATCATGAGAAGAAAAAAATGCTTGGAATTGTAGTCTTAATATCCTTAATACTCCATCTCTGCTGCAGGAAAGGATTGTCTTTTTAATTTTTTTAAGCAGGAACTCAGTGTTGTTCAATGGAGATCACCCTGCAGGGTAGGAAATCCTGTAGGATTACATTACAAGGCTCCTGACCTGTAGGTCATAGTGAAGTTTTGCTCACTGTCACCTTTTGTTTCAGTAACTCCCCTGCTGTTCCCCATTTTCCATTCATGCTTCCAATCACACAGTACTGTATGAGCAGAACTTGACTTTGACTATGTGGTCAATGTGGCTTCACTGGGGGACCATGAGCGTGTGTTTCATCATAAATCTGTACAATGGCTACTCTAAGGCTTGTGACCACACCTGAAAGTAAGCCATGAGAAGAAAGTTTGACTGCTGAGGGACATATTCATCAAAGTTCTTGACTCTGGCAAACAGCTTTTTTAAGTCCTAATTATAACGTTAGTCAATAGATATCTTAAGGTAACCTACTGCTTCCCTCTAGTTACATTTGATCACAGATACAGAAGCACAGAAATCATTTCACCAGTTAACATGTTGGATTTTTACAGGATTATGAGCTTGTGCATTTTTTAAAACCCTTTAGCATTCATAAAATCTCTCCTTTGCACAGAGATATATATTTATTTTTACAGGATGTCATTAATTTTGGAGTTTGAGAAATATGAAATAGACAAAGTGGGTAATTTTTCACACTTAGAACAATTTCCCTATTATAGTATGACTATTTTTCTTGCACGGCTGTAAGAGATTAATATGGCTGTTATTTTCTCCACTAATTGGCTTTACTGATTGTCATGGGAGATAGCACCTAATAAAGTCAAACAAGAGAGAAAATACTAACAGCAGTAAGCTGTCCCATAACAAGAGGTTCTATTCATTAAGGGGTAAAACTCCATTAGGACGGGTTTGCTATGGAATTTGTTGGTAAAAAGTGAAGTGTGCACTAAAAACACTAGTCAATTACATGGTTGTCCTGTTCTTTAAAACACTCCAGCTTTCTGCATAAATGATCAGCTGAGAGAGCTCTTCATGCAAATGATAGCACAGAGTCATCACTTGAGAAATTGCTATTTCTGTGCCAAACCAGCAAGTTGTTACTCAGGCATATTGGCCCTCCATGTGAGAGTTGATATGCAAGTGCCATGCTTGTTCTAGCATGTGTTCAGAACTTCTCCTGAACACCTCTTTTCATAACACATTGTGGGGGAAAGGGCTTAGGTGATACCAAAGAGTCTAGTCTCAAAACAGCGTAGAGGACAATTGTTAATAACCGCAGAGCTATACATTTCCTACTAGACTTTGGGTGGGGTTTCGCAGTCGGTGGTGGGAAATGAAGGCGCTTTCTACTCTAGTCCACTCTAAAGTTCTCCCAGCTCCACACAACCATCATATGGTTTCCTGCTTTAATTTGCACCCTCCTATCATGGGACCCTTCCAGGAAACATGACAGTAGGGAACCCAGCACATTGATAGCACAGCTTCATGGCATGTCTCATGATTACTTCTTTATAAACACTATTAACACCACTATTTACTGAGGATCACCCCTGCCTGAAAGAGAACACTACTTAACAGCAGGTACATACTTGTTTCTCCCTGCAGTAGTTCTCAACTGCAGTAGGATTCTCCACTCTATGGCAGGAACCTAAGTCCCATACTGACCAAAGGCTCCTATGCTACCTAGGGACCTCCACAGCAGTGGTATGAAGTACCTCCTAAATCCCTTCTAACGTTACGATACAGATCACTGGATGGCACTTTTACACATAGTCTTACCAGTTCTTTCTATTAGTATGCAAGCAAGATCTTAGTCTTTGAAGAAATGCTGTTGATAGTTTTGTTACGCAGTGGTCCTTTGAGAGAAGTGGTGGCAGACAGCTGAAGGATTGCATTCTGCTTTATTCTCCATATTTTGAGTCAATTCTTGGGGCGCGTATACCTGTGCGGTATTAGTAGTATTATTGTCCCTTCTTCCAACACCAGTGTTCCATGCCTGACACCAGTGTCAGCCCTCTGTCAAGAGCCAGCAGATGTCTGGGGCCTTCCCAGTTGAGGAGAAATCAGTTACGCAGCATCTGGGTATACTCTAAGTAACTTGCTTTATTTACACCTATTCACGGGTCATGAACCAGAGGTGCTCACCAACAGTATACAGGGAATATCTCTCCTTTAATCTCAAATGATCCCAAGGATCATTTAATACCAAACTGACATAACAAAGAAATATATACATTATATATATACATATATGCATAACATACAAATATATCATTCCTAAAAGAGGCAGCTGTTTTACAGAGCACAGCAGCACTACCCACAGTAAAGAACAGAAAGTGAAGAGGAATACCATACACCATTAAACTTGTGGGGGAGGGAGGAGGTAGAATGGCTGTATTTACTTGAGCTGTAGTTTGAAAAGGACACAGAGGTTAACATGCCTCCCGTCACAGAAAGTTCATATACTTTGATCTCAACCTATCTCTGCTGTGCTCCGTTGCTGCTATGTTAACCTGGCACTTTGAAAACACAGCAGCTCCAGACTAATATCTAGGCACTGCTACTTCTAGAACTGTTCGTCTCAAGGGGCAGCCAGGGCAGTTAAAGAGGCATTAGATGGAGATCCACTGGATGCAGAGAGCCCACACAAGGCCCTATGTAGCACTTACATCTTTAATATGAGGCTAAAAAGGGACATACATAGAATGGAATGCCTCTACACTGGGTGAATTTCTCCGAGATGGTGAGACCTTAGTAATAGAAAGTTTGAGCAGCTCTTGATTTAATTAAAGTTACATTTTTGCTCGACCCTGGGGTTCTTAGTTCCAGGAGTACATGTGTGCATGTACAGCATCTTCACAGGTTTAATAATTACTTTTGAAACTCTGCCATCACCTCACACCATTACCATTAAGACAGAACTACATTCTGAGACAGACATTCTCATTCTCCACATACATAAACTATAGGGTTCATCATTTTAGCAAATATTATCCCGGGATAGCCATTCAATGTCCCTAAGGATATGTTTTATATTTAGGAGTATTACTGACCTTTGCAGGGGTGACTGGAGCAGTCGAGGTTCTTTCTGCATTAACCTTTAGGAAATTTAAGGACATTCCCATACAGTGGATAAAATCTAGTAAGATTCAAGTAAGTTTCCTCATCTTTTTATCCTTTGTCTGCGCTTGCCAGCTGTGCTTTTTCTATCTAGTTATGCACCATTTGGACAGATAATTGAATACAACTGAAGGGAGAAGAGTGAAAATACCCAATGAGGCATATATGTTGTAATGAACTCCTGTGAGCTAATGACTTATATTTCTATATATTCCTGTATGTCAGATAAGAAAATCTTCTGGTTCTTATGGGGGAATAGGGTGAGTGAGGGGAGTTTATATCCCAGATGGATACTGCAGTATTTGAGCAGAACACATATGGTTTGAGACATTGTTCCATTGGTGGTTTGGAATAATAAAATACCTAAAATCATCTTGAGCCAATTCTGTATTCAGTTACATTGGTGCAAGTTCCCACTGACCCCACTTAATGTACCATGTGTACCACTTGGCAAAGGTAAAGACCAATGATTCCAGCAGAACTTGCACTGGTGCAGTGAGAGCAGAATTGGGCCCATAGAGTTGTCCATGAGTTTTCCCTTCCCTTGACTCCTTATCAAATATATAGGCCTCTGCTGGAAATGTATTAGACATAAGCTCAAGATGCCTGGTCAGATCTGAATTTCACTTGGGGTGTTCAGATCCAGGCTTTTTGTTTGGGCCCAGCTTTAAAATTCACATTCAGATATGTCACTGGCAACACACGGCCCAATACTTTAGGGTTGATATTCTGGCCCAACTGAAGTCAATGGGATTATAATGGGGTCAGGATCTTACCCTAGATGATTTGCTAAGAACGCTATGCTTGCCAGAATTGCACAGAACACTTATCCTGTGAACACAATACCAAATGTTAGGAAGAAGAATACCATCTTAACATTATTTGAACAAAAGAAGATTGCTTTTTTCCCAATTACATGAAAAGAGAAGAGAAGCTGAGAGCAAATCTCTGTCTATACCGAGACTAAAACTGTAATACTTGAACCAGGTTTAAAACCGGTGTAGGCTAACAATTTAAAATTCTAGCCCAACTGCGATTGACCTAACAAAGGCCTAAGAAGACAGAGACAGACAGACTCTTACATTCTTTCTTGCTCCCTGGCCCATTTCTGAAGTTTTATATACTGCATCCGTCATGG